>NC_034195.2:51080975-51123475 GCF_002021735.2 Oncorhynchus kisutch
GTCTCTCTGCCTCTCTCTGCCTCTCTGTGCCTCTCTCTGCCTCTCTCTGTGCCTCTCTGTGCCTCTCTCTGTGCCTCTCTCTGCCTCTCTCTCTGCCTCTCTGTGCCTCTCTGTGCCTCTCTGTGCCTCTCTCTGCCTCTCTGTGCCTCTCTCTGTGCCTCTCTCTGCCTCTCTCTCTGCGTCTCTCTGCCTCTCTCTGCCTCTCTGTGCCTCTCTGTGCCTCTCTCTGCCTCTCTCTGTGCCTCTCTCTGCCTCTCTCTGCCTCTCTGTGCCTCTCTGTGCCTCTCTCTGCCTCTCTCTCTGCATCTCTCTGCCTCTCTCTGCCTCTCTCTGCCTCTCTCTCTGCCTCTCTGTGCCTCTCTCTGCCTCTCTGTGCCTCTCTCTGCCTCTCTCTGCCTGGGAGTTCATCAAAATTGGATTTGTTTTTGAACGTTTTCGAGGAGGTTAGGAAGTGCAGCTCAGTTTCCACCTCATTTTGTGGGCAGTGAGCACACAGCCTGTCTTCTCTTGAGAGCCATGTCTGCCTTCAGCGGCCTTCTCAATAGCAAGGCTATGCTCACTGAGTCTGTACATATTCAAAGCTTTCCTTAAGTTTGGATCAGTCACAGTGGTCAGGTATTCTGCCACTGTGTACTCTCTGTTTAGGGCCAAATAACATTCTAGTTTGCTCTGTTTTTTGTTAATTCTTTCCATTGTGTCAAGTAATTCTCTTTTTGTTTTCTCATGATTTGGTCGGGTCTAATTGTGTTGCTGCCCTGGGGCTCTGTTTGGTCTGTTTGTGTTTGTGAACAGAGATACAGGACCAGCTTACTTAGGGGACTCTTCTCCAGGTTCATCTCTCTGTAGGTGATGGCTTTGTTACGGAAGGTTTGGGAATCGCTTCCTTTTAGGTGCCCTCATCAGACTGTGCCACCAGAGACTCTGGGTTCGTAACCGGCCGCAAACGGGAGGTCCGTGGGGCAACTCACAATTGGCCCAGCGTCGTCCGGGTTAGGGAGGGTTTGGCCAGTAGGGATATCCTTGTCTCATTGCGCACCAGCGACTCCTGTGGCGGGCCGGGCGCAGTGCACGCTGACCAAGGTTGCCAGGTGCACGGTGTTTCCTCCGACACATTGGTGCGGCTGGCTTCCGGGTTGGATGCGCGCTGTGTTAAGAAGCAGTGCGGCTTGGTTGGGTTGTGTATCGGAGGACGCATGACTTTCGACCTTCGTCTCTCCCGAGCCCGTACGGGAGTTGTAGCGATGAGACAAGATAGTAGCTACTAACAATTGGACACCACGAAATTGGGGAGAAAAAGGGGGTAAAAATAAATAAATAAACAGTCTGATGGCCTTGAGATAGAAGCTGTTATTCAATCTCTCAGTCCCTGCTATGATGCACCTGTACTGACCTTGCCTTCTGGATGATAGCGGGGTGAACAGGCAGTGGCTCGGGTGGTTGTTGTCCTTGATGATCTTTATGGCCTTCCTGTGGCATCGGGTGGTGTAGGTGTCCTGGAGGGCTGGTAGTGATGCGTTGTGCAGACCTCACGACCCTCTGGAGAGCATTACGGTTGTGGGCGGAGCAGTTGCCGTACCAGGCGGGGATACAGCCCGACAGGATGCTCTCGATTGTGCATCTGTAAAAGTTTGTCAGGGATTTGGGTGACAAGCCAAATTTCTTCAGCCTCCTGTGATTGAAGAGGCGCTGTTGGGCCAGCAGCCTTGCGGGTGTTAACAAGTTTAAATGTTTTACTCACGTCAGCGACTGAGAAGGAGGGGAGGACGCAGCCTTTGTTAGCGAGCCGCGTCGGCGGCACTGTATTATCCTCAAAGCGGGCAGGTGTTTAGTTTGTCTGGATGTGTGACATCGGTGTCCGTGACGTCGTTGGTTTTCTTTTGGTAGTCCGTGATTTCCTGTAGACCCTGCCACATACGTCTCGTGTCTGAGCCGTTGAATTGCGACTCCACCTTGTCCCTGTACTGGCATTTCGCTTGTTTGACTGCCTTGTGGAGGGAATAACTACACTGTTTAAATTCAGCCATATTTCCAGACCTCTTGACCTCTTGGTTAAATGCGGTGGTTTGTGCTTTCAGTTTTGCGCGAATGCCGCCATCCATACACAGTTCCTGGTTAGCGTAGGTTTTAATAGTCACAGTGGGTACAACATCTCCGATGCTCCCCCATCTCTCTCTCTCTCTGTCTCTGTCTATGTCTCTGTCTCTGAATTCAATTCAATAGACCTTATTGACATGGCAAATTAAATGACATACAATGTCAAAGTACACATGTAACAAAAATGGTGTGACCAACAGCAATAATAATAATAGTAGTAGTGGAAATGGGATTACCGTTAACACCAACTACAACAACAATATTAATGAGAATAATAACACATTAAAGCAATGGTAGACCAGTGTCAACATGACTGAGAGGACACATGGCATGGCATGGATTCCAAGAACACAGGAAGAGATGTTACTGTCCTTTGTGCAAGCACTTCATGAACAGTGAGCCTGGTGAAATTTGGGGAGCACATCGTCAGTAGTGTCTGAGTATTTGTCACAGTGTAATAGGAAATGCAGCTCTGTCTCTACCTCTCCCCTGGAGCAGAGTGAGCACAGCCTGTCCTCTCTGGGTATCCAGGTTAGTCTGTCACGACCAGTCTCTATAGCCAGACTGTGCTCACTGTGCTCACTGAGTCTGTACCTAGTCCGTGTTTTTCTCAGTTTTCTATCAGTTACAGTGGTCAGATAGTCTCTCTCTCTCTCGACCCATCTCTTTCTCTCTGTCTCTCCCCGTCTCTCTCTCCTTCCCTCTATCCCCCTCCCCCTCTCTCTCGCCCCATCACTCCCTCTCGCCCACTTCGCTCTCTGTCTCTCTATCTCGGTCTCTCTCTTGCCCCATCCCTCCCTCTCTCCCCACATCGCTCTCTATCTCGGACTCTCTCTCGCCCCATCGCTCCCTCTCTCTCGCTCCCCCCATCTCTCCCTCTCTCTAGCCCCCCCATCTCTCACTCTTGATGTAGTCATTGCGTGCTAGGAATATGGGACTAAATAGCAAACTTTTGACTACTTTAATACACTATAGGTTAATTTGTCCCAATACTGTATTTGTTATGACAACTTCAAATGGGCAGATACTTAAAGTGCTTTCATCTCTAAATGGTAAAACAGATAAGTATGAAAATACCCTCAAATAAAAGGTGACACGCTGTACTGTCGCATCATATGAAATATTTTATCTCAATTCCAAAATGCTGGAGTATAAAATAAAAGTTGTACCTTCTCTGTCTTAATAAATGCGTAGGGGAAGTTGATATCTCCATGGTAGAACAGTGTTTATACCTCTCCTATATGGACAATGTGTAGTGGATACCTGTCTGTACAGGTTGAAAATGTCCTGGTGTGTTAACTGAAGACTGTATATGTGTTTCAGGGATTCTGATCTCATGTAAGTGGGGGTGTTCTGCTGTATGCCCTGGTCACTAACTAACTGATGCCCTGGTCACTAACTAACCGACGCCCTGGTCACTAACTAACCGACGCCCTGGTCACTAACTAAGCGACGCCCTGGTCACTAACTAACCGACGCCCTGGTCACTAACTAACCGATGCCCTGGTCACTAACTAACCGACGCCCTGGTCACTAACTAACCGATGCCCTGGTCACTAACTAACCGATGCCCTGGTCACTAACTAACCGATGCCCTGGTCACTAACTAACACCCTGGTCACCAACTAACCAATGCCCTGGTCACTAACTAACCGATGCCCTGGTCACTAACTAACCGATGCCCTGGTCACTAACTAACCGATGCCCTGGTCACTAACTAACACCCTGGTCACCAACTAACCGATGCCCTGGTCACTAACTAACCGATGCCCTGGTCACTAACTAACACCCTGGTCACCAACTAACCAACGCCCTGGTCACTAACTAACCAACACCCTGGTCACTAACCAACCAACACCCTGGTCACTAACCAACACCCTGGTCACTAATCAACACCTTGGTCACTAACCAACACCTTGGTCACTAACCAACACCCTGGTCACTAACCAACACCCTGGTCACTAACCAACACCCTGGTCACTAACCAACACCCTGGTCACTAATCAACACCCTGGTCACTAAACTGACACACACAGAAAGAGCATGTAACACTAGCTCTGGCATGGAGGCACCTCCTTTCATCTCTCTCTCTCTCTGAAATGGCCCCCTCATACCAGCACATTGCCAGATATGGAAACAACTTGAGACTGTGTATAGTAGAGTGGGTGTATGCCTGTGAGAGTGTGTGTATGTGACTGTGTATATGCCTGTGAATGGTAGAGAGTGTGAGAAAGGAAAGGAAGATACCTAGTCACTTGTACAACTGAATATATTCAACTGAAATGTGTCTTCCACATTTAACCCAACCGCTCTGAATCAGAGAGGGGGGGGGGGGCTGCCATAATCGACATCCACGTCTTCAGCACCCGGGGAACAGTGGGTTAACTGGCTTGCTCGGGGGGCAGAACGACAGATTTGTACCTTGTCAGCTCGGGGATTTGATCCAGCAACCTTTCGGTTACCCAACGCTCTAACCACTAGGCTACCTGCCAAGGGTGTATGTGAGTGTGTATAGTAGAAAGTGTGTGCATGGGTGACTGCGTATAGTAGAGTGAGTGTGTGTGTGTGCGTGTGTGTGAGGCTGTGTGTGTGACAGGGTGTGTATGGTAGTGTGTGTGCCTATGAGGAAGTGTATCAGACAGACAATCAAAAATGGGATTCTCATCCCTGTTGCACTTAAGGAAGTAAGAAGGGGTCAGGCACCAGCAAATGGGAGAAGAGCTCTGTTGCCAAGTGTACTGTAGAGCTTTCCAAGGACATAACAAAGGCTTTTTACTTGTCAGAATGAGTAGTGTTTACACACAGGTAATGGCTAACCCGCCCATTAGCTTATGTTCCATTCTAGTGTGTGTGTGTGTGTGTGTGTGTGCGCGCATTTGTGTGTGTGCGAGTGCGTGTGTGCGCGCGTTTGTGTGTATCCAACAAGGCTTTTCCTAGAACAGAGCTACCAGCCACATGACAACGATGTACTTAAAAGATAGCCTCATTTGGATTTTTTGCAAACTAAGATGTTCCCAAGAAAGGATTTTAATTTATAAAGACTCTCTCATTAATTATAAACTATATTTAACTATGTGTTCACTCTCTTCCTGACAGAAATATGTGATACAAAGCAGGCTTCTTCTAGATTGAAATACATTTGTCCCAGAATGGACGGTGTTGTTTTAATGTTTGCCATATTATCTGTACCTACAGTAGTAAGAAAAAGTATGTGAACTCTTTTGGAAATACCTGGATTTCTGCATAAATTGGTTATAAAATTTGATCGGATCTTCATCTAGGTCACAACAACAGACAAACACAGTCTGCTTAAACTAACAACACACAAACAATTATATGTTTTCATGTCTTTATTAAACACACCGTGTAAACATTCACAGTGCAGGGTGGGAAAAGTATGTGAACCCTTGGATTTAATAACTGGTTGACCCTCCTTTGGCAGCAATAACCTCAACCAAAGGTTTTCTGTTGTTGCGAATCAGACCTGTAACAACGGTCTGGAGGAATTTTGGACCACAAAATTGTTTGAGTTCAGCAATATTCTTGGGATGTCTGGTGTGAACCGCTCTCTCGATGTTATGCCACAGCATCTCAAATCGGGTTGAGGTCAGGACTCTGACTGGGCCACTCCAAAAGGTCAAGACTCTGACTGGGCCACTCCAAAAGGTCAGGACTCTGACTGGGCCACTCCAGAAGGTCAGGACTCTGACTGGGCCACTCCAAAAGGTCAGGACTCTGACTGGGCCACTCCAAAAGGTCAGGACTCTGACTGGGCCACTCCAGAGGGTCAGGACTCTGACTGGGCCACTCCAAAAGGTCAAGACTCTGACTGGGCCACTCCAAAAGGTCAGGACTCTGACTGGGCCTCTCCAGAAGGTCAGGACTCTGACTGGGCCACTCCAAAAGGTCAGGACTCTGACTGGGCCACTCCAGAAGGTCAGGACTCTGACTGGGCCACTCCAGAAGGTCAGGACTCTGACTGGGCCACTCCAAAAGGCGTATTTTCTTCTGTTGTAGCCAATCTGTTGTTGATTTACTTCTGTGTTTTTGATTCATTGGCCCGTTGCATCACCCTACTTCTGTTGAGCTTCTATTGGAGGACAGAAAGCCAAACATTCTCCAGCAAAATGTCTTGATAAACTTGGGAATTCATTTTCCCGTCGATGATAGCAAGCTGTCCAGGCCCTGAGGCAGCAAAGCAGCCCCAAACCATGATGCTCCATCCACCATAATTTACAGTTGGGATGAGGTTATGATGATGGTGTGCTGTGCTTTTTTTTCTCCACACAGTGTTGTGTGTTCCTTCCAAACAACTCAACTTTAGTTTCATCTGTCCACAGAATGTTTTGTCAGTAGCGCTGTGGAACATCCAGGTGCACTTTTGCAAACTTTAGACGTGCAGCAATGTTTTTTTTGTACAGCAGTGTCTTCTTCCGTGGTGTCCTCCCATTATTGTTTCGTATTGTTTGGACTCGTCAACAGAGATGTTAGCATGTTCCAGAGATTCCTGTAAGTCTTTAGCTGACACTCTAGGATTCTTCTTAACCTCATTGAGCATTCTGCGCTGTGCACTTGCAGTCATCTTTGCAGGACGGCCACTCCTAGGGAGAGTAGCAACTGTGCTGAACTTTCTCAATTTATAGACAATTTGTCTTACTGTGGACTGGTGAACATCCAAGGCTTTTAGAGATACTTTTGTAACCCTTTCCAGCTTTATGCAAGTCAACAATTCTTAATCTTAGGTCTTCTGAGATAAATTTTATAGGGCAGCTCTAATCAACTCCACTCTCGTCTCATTGATTGGACTCCAGGTTAGCTGACTCCAATGAGCTTTTGGAGAAGTCATTAGCCTTGGGGTTCACATACTTTTCCCACCCTACACTGTGAATGTTTAAATTATATATTCAATATAGACAAGAAAAATACAATAATTTGTCTGTTATTAGTTTAAGCAGACTGTGTTCGTCTGTTGTTGTGACTTAGATGAAGATCAAATCAAATGCGATGACCATTATGCAGAAATCCAGGTAATTCCAAAGGGTTCACATGCTTTCTCTTGTCACTGTACATGTCATTCCTATAGGGGATTATGGGTCCCTCTCTGGTGGGTTAAATTACACTGTAATGTACAATTGTTGAGAAAGGGGGCTAGTGCCAGAGGTCTAGTCTAGTGGTAACAAGCTCAACTTTAGAGCACACAGTGTTCCATCTCTGTGTCCACCTCTACACACACCTTTCACCAGACCAGTGTTCCATCTCTGTGTCCACCTCTACACACACCTCTCACCAGACCAGTGTTCCATCTCTGTGTCCACCTCTACACACACACCTCTCACCAGACCAGTGTTCCATCTCTGTGTCCACCTCCACACACACACACACCTCTCACCAGACCAGTGTTCCATCTCTGTGTCCACCTCTACACACACACCTCTCACCAGACCAGTGTTCCATCTCTGTGTTCACCTCCACACACACCTCTCACCAGACCAGTGTTCCATCTCTGTGTCCACCTCTACACACACACCTCTCACCAGACCAGTGTTCCATCTCTGTGTTCACCTCCACACACACACCTCTCATCGGTCTCCCCTTCTAATTTATTACGATAGATAACATTTTAATTACTGTATCTAACCTAATAAAACAATAACATACGAAAGGGGAGAATTCTGCTTTTCTTGTGTAAATACAATACCTTGCTCTTGTTAAAACTTTTAGAATTGATTTGTTTTTAGTTATTATCGACTCTTCCTGGTTACTGCTGAGAACCGAGCACATTCATTGGCCGGTGAGTGAGGGTCAGAGACCTCTGACACCAGCAGAGGCCAATCACATTTCGGGGCTGTAATAAGAGCATAGAGATAGTCAGTTCTCACTCTGCCCTCTGAACAACATACCACACCTGTTAAATTCATGTATTCTAAAAGACAGATTTTTAATCAGAAATACTTTCTGTTTCGAGGCTAAAATGGTCCCCTGGTTGATTTCTCATCCCAGAGTTGTTTGTTCAGTAACCCAACCCGTTTTCAGTGACAGATGCACACATGGCTGGGTTAAAGGTGTCCTCATACTAGTTTGGGTTTGCTCCTAGTAGAACTCAGCTAGGCGAAGCGGTACGGCTGTGCCAGGCTTACCCTTTAAATACCTTCGCTTGGAAAAAACTAGAAGAAAAACAAAACAAAAACATCACTGTCCCTCTTGATAACAATAATAGGACGGATGCTTATTATTAGTCCTGTTACACACACGTGTGTCATGGAAATGTTTTGTTGTTCCTTATCCCAACAGCCCCCTGAGACACCTGCCGGATGTGGGGTCACCATCCTCCAGCATAACTGGAGCAATTGGGGATAAGTGCCTTGCACAAAGGGCACAGCAACATACTTTTTCACCTCCGAGTTTCAAACCAGCGACCTGTCGGTTACTGGCCTAACGCTCTAACCTCGAGGCTACCTGCCGCTCTTATAAGACGCCATAGCAACAACATAGCCAGAATACACTTCCGCTAAAATAGGACATAATTAATATATGTTTTTTTTTATTTATCTGTAAAAAAAATAAAATTGCCGAGGTCTTAGTCCCACAGTTTTACATCTAAGATGTTTGGTGTAGTATTTATCAAGTGAAAAGGTGCATGAAAATGTGTTGTCTCTCGTTAAATGACAAACACTTCATTTACATAATATCCCTGTTCATAGCTCCCACTCATACCAGGAGTAGTACTAATGACCAATCACTGACGAAAGGCCGTAGACTTTCGGCTACCGAACTTCGTCCTGGCCTCAAGACAAAATGTCATGTGGATGAACAGAAAAAACCATCACAACATTTCCACTGGGAAGCTTAAGGCTATATGACAACCTGCCTCCTGTCTCCCAACAGACAGGCCAGGATAATGTGAGGGAGCAGGACAGATGTGAAGACGAATATGATGTACACTAAAGAGATGTGCTGATGCAGTTGCTGTGCTACGGTGGGGTCAGAGTCAGAGTCGGCTGCCTCCCTCCTCCGTCTCCACGGTCGTCTCCCTCTTTTGTCTCTATTGCCTTCCGCCTCGCCTCCCTTCGGCACAAGTCTGCTCTCTCCTCGACTCCTCCGTGTCCCGGAAACCGATAAGTAGTCGAGGATGTTGTCAGTTCTGTTAGCAGGTAAACGGAGGAGTATGCTCACCTCCTCCATTGCCTATTTCAGCAGAGGATGAACGGAAGTATCCTCCTTGCGGCACGGAAGTGTTTAATTTATTTTTTACCTAACCTTTAACTAGGCAAGTCAATTATCAACAAATTTTTATTAACAATGACGGCCTACACCGACGCTGGACCAATTCTGCGCTGCCCTATGGGACTCCCGATCACGGCCGGTTGTGATAAAGCCCGGTATCGAACCCGGGTCTGTAATGATGCCATTACAACTATATTTTTCATAGCTGTCTATATACCACCGTAGACCGATGCTGGCAATAAGACCGCACCCAATGAGCTGTATTCCGCCAAAAGCAAACAGGAAAAGGCTCATCCAGAGGTGGCGCTCCTAGTGGCCGGGGACTTTAATGCAGGGAAACTTGAATCAGTTTTACCTCATTTCTATCAGCATGTTAAATGTGCAACCGGAGGGAAAAACACTCTACACCACCTTTACTCCACACCCAGAGATGCATACAAAGCTCTCCCTCGCCCTCCATTTGGCAAATCTGGCCATAATTATATCCTCCTGATTCCTGCTGACAAACAAAAACTAAAGCAGGAAGCACCAGTGACTCGGTCAATAAGAAAGTGATCAGATGAAGCAAATGCCAAGCTACAGGACTGTTTTGCTAGAACAGACTGGAATATGTTCCTGGATTCCTCAGATGGCATTGAGGAGTACACCACCTCAATAACTGGCTTCATCAATAAGCGCATCGATGACGTCCTCCCCACAGTGACTGTACGTACATACCCCAACCAGAAGCCTCTATTACAGGCAACATCCACATCAAGCTAAAGGGCAGAGCTGCCGCTTTCAAGGAGCGAGACTCTAACCCAGAAGCTTATAAGAAATATCGCTATGACCTCCGACGAACCATCAAACAGGCAAAGCGTCAATACAGGGCTAACATTGAATCGTACTACACCGGCCCGGACGCTTGTCGGATGAGGCAAGGCTTGAAAACTATTACAGACTACGAGCTGCCCAGTGACACGAACATACCAGACACGAACATACCAGACGAGCTAAATTACATCTATGCATCTACGCTTCGAGGCTAATAACACTGAATCATGTATGAGAGCACCAGCTGTTCCGGACATCTGTGTGATCACGCTCTCCTTAGCTGATGTAAGACCTTTAAACAGGTCAACATTCACAAGGCCGCAGGGCCAAATGGATTACCATGACGTGTACTCCGAGCATGCGCTGACCAACTGGCAAGTGTCTTTTTCAAACTGTCCCTGACTGACTGACCAACATGTTTCAAGCAGACCACCACTGTCCCTGTGACCAACAACCCTAATAACACTCCAATTTGCATACCACCCCAACAGATCCACAGATGATACAATCTCTATTGCACTCAACACTGTCCTTTCCCACCTGGAAAAATAAACACCTATGTGAGAATGTTGTTCATTGACTACAGGACAGCATTCAACACCATAGTGCCCTCAAAGCTCATCACTAAGCTAAGGACCCTTGGGACTAAACACCTCCCTCTGCCACTGGATCCTGGACTTCCTGATGAGCCGCCCC
Organism: Oncorhynchus kisutch; assembly: GCF_002021735.2. NCBI lineage: Eukaryota > Metazoa > Chordata > Actinopteri > Salmoniformes > Salmonidae > Oncorhynchus > Oncorhynchus kisutch. The sequence goes on from NC_034195.2 coordinate 51,091,803, forward strand.
CAGGTGGTATGGGTAGGGAACAACACGGGGACCCTTCAGGGGTGGGTGCTCAGTCACCTCCTGTACTCCCTGTTCACTCATGACTGTACGGCCAGGCACGACTCAAACACCATCATCAAGTTTGCCAATGACACAACAGTGGTAGGCCTGATTGGGAGGTCAGAGACCTGGCCGTGTGGTGCAAGGACAACAACCTCTCCCTCAACGTGATCAAGACAAAGGAGATGATTGTGGATTACAGGAAAAGGAGGGACGAGCATGCCCCCATTCTCATCGATGGGGCTGTAATGGAACAAGTTGAGAGCTTCAAGTTCCTTGGTGTCCACATCAACAACAAACTAACATGGTCCAAACACACTAAGACAGTCGTGAAGAGGGCACGACAAAGTCTATTCCCCCTCAGGAGACTGGCATGGGTCCTCAGATCCTCAATAGGTTTTCCAGCTGCACCATCGAGAGCATCCTGAAGGGTTGCATCACTGCCTGGTATGGCAACTGCTCGGCCTCCGACCGCAAGGCACTACAGAGGGTAGTGCGTACGGCCCAGTACATCACTGGGGCCAAGCTTCCTGCCATCCAGGACCTCTATACCAGGCGGTGTCAGAGGAAGGACCAAAAATTTTCAGCTGATCAAAGGGCTACCCAGACCCCTCTTTTACTCTGCTGCTACTCTCTGTTTATTATCTATGCATGGTCACTTTAACTCTACCTACATGTACATATTACCTCAATTACCTCGACTGACCGGTGTCCCTGCACATTGACTCTACCGGTACCCCCTGTATAGAGCCTCATTACTAACTGGTGTCCCTCCACATTGACTCTACCGGTACCCCCTGTATATAGCCTCCACATTGACTCTACCGGTACCCCCTGTATATAGCCTCATTACTAACTGGTACCCCCACACATTGACCCTACCGGTACCCCCTGTATATAGCTTCCACATTGACTCTGTACCGGTACCCCCTGTATATAGCCTCCACATTGACTCTGTACCGGTACCCCCTGTATATAGCCTCCTCATTGACTCTGTACCGTAACACCCTGTATATAGCCTACACATTGACTCTGTACCGGTACCCCCTGTATATAGCCTCCACATTGACTCTGTACCAGTACCCCCTGTTTATAGCCTCCACATTGAATCTGTACCGGTACCCCCTGTTTATAGCCTCCACATTGACTCTACCGGTACCCCCTGTATATAGTCTCATTACTAATCGGTACCCCCTGTATATAGCCTCATTACTAACCGGTACCCCCTGTATATAGCCTCATTACTAACCAGTACCCCCTGTATATAGCCTCATTACTAACCGGTACCCCCTGTATATAGCCTCATTACTAACCGGTACCCCCTGTATATAGCCTCCACATTGACTATGTAACGGTACCCCCTGTATATAGCCTCATTACTAACCGGTACCCCCTGTATATAGCCTCCACATTGACTCTGTACCGGTACCCCCTGTATGTAGCCTCATTACTAACCGGTACCCCCTGTATATAGCCTCCACATTGACTATGTACCGGTACCCCCTGTATATAGCCTCACTACTAACCGGTACCCCCTGTATATAGCCTCATTACTAACCGGTACCCCCTGTATATAGCCTCATTACTAACCGGTACCCCCTGTATATAGCCTCATTACTAACCGGTACCCCCTGTATATATCCTCATTACTAACCGGTACCCCCTGTATATAGCCTCATTACTAACCGGTACCCCCTGTATATAGCCTCATTACTAACCGGTACCCCCTGTATATAGCCCCATTACTAACCGGTACCCCCTGTATATAGCCTCATTACTAACCGGTACCCCCTGTATATAGCCTCATTACTAACCGGTACCCCCTGTATATAGCCTCATTACTAACCGGTACCCCCTGTATATAGCCTCATTACTAACCGGTACCCCCTGTATATAGCCTCATTACTAACCGGTACCCCCTGTATATAGCCTCATTACTAACCGGTACCCCCTGTATATAGCCTCATTACTAACCGGTACCCCCTGTATATAGCCTCATTACTAACCGGTACCCCCTGTATATAGCCTCATTACTAAACGGTACCCCCTGTATATAGCCTCATTACTAACCGTACCCCCTGTATATAGCCTCCACATTTACTCTGTACCGTAATACCCTGTATATAGCCTCCACATTGACTCTGTACCGTAATACCCTGTATATAGCCTCCACATTGACTCTGTACCGTAACACCCTGTATATAACCTCCACTATGACTCTGTACCGTAACACCCTGTATATAGCCTCCACATTGACTCTGTACCGGTACACCCTGTATATAGCCTCCACATTGACTCTGTACCGGTACACCCTGTATATAGTTGCCACATCGACTCTGTACCGTAACACCCTGTATATAGCCTCCACATTGACTCTGTACCGTAATACCCTGTATATAGCCTCCACATTGACTCTGTACCGGTACACCCTGTATATAGTCGCCACATCGACTCTGTACCGTAACACCCTGTATATAGCCTCCACATTGACTCTGTACCGTAACACCCTGTATATAGTCGCCACATCGACTCTGTACCGTAACACCCTGTATATAGCCTCCACATTGACTCTGTACCGTAACACCCTGTATATAGCCTCCACATTGACTCTGTACCGTAATACCCTGTATATAGTCTCCACATTGACTCTGTACCGTAACACCCTGTATATAGCCTCCACATTGACTCTGTATCAGTACCCCCTGTATATAGTCTCCACATTGACTCTGTATCAGTACCCCCTGTATATAATCTCCACATTGACTCTGTATCGGTACCCCCTGTATATAGTCTCCACATTGACTCTGTATCAGTACCCCCTGTATATAGTCTCCACATTGACTCTGTATCAGTACCCCCTGTATATAGCCTCCACATTGACTCTGTACCGGTACCCCCTGTATATAGCCTCATTACTAACCGGTACCCCCTGTATATAGCCTCATTACTAACCGGTACCCCCTGTATATAGCCTCATTACTAACCGGTACCCCCTGTATATAGCCTCCACATTGACTATGTAACGGTACCCCCTGTATATAGCCTCATTACTAACCGGTACCCCCTGTATATAGCCTCCACATTGACTCTGTACCGGTACCCCCTGTATGTAGCCTCATTACTAACCGGTACCCCCTGTATATAGCCTCCACATTGGCTATGTACCGGTACCCCCTGTATATAGCCTCATTACTAACCGGTACCCCCTGTATATAGCCTCATTACTAACCGGTACCCCCTGTATATAGCCTCATTACTAACCGGTACCCCCTGTATATATCCTCATTACTAACCGGTACCCCCTGTATATAGCCTCATTACTAACCGGTACCCCCTGTATATAGTCGCCACATCGACTCTGTACCGTAACACCCTGTATATAGCCTCCACATTGACTCTGTACCGTAACACCCTGTATATAGCCTCCACATTGACTCTGTACCGTAATACCCTGTATATAGTCTCCACATTGACTCTGTACCGTAACACCCTGTATATAGCCTCCACATTGACTCTGTATCAGTACCCCCTGTATATAGTCTCCACATTGACTCTGTATCAGTACCCCCTGTATATAATCTCCACATTGACTCTGTATCGGTACCCCCTGTATATAGTCTCCACATTGACTCTGTATCAGTACCCCCTGTATATAGTCTCCACATTGACTCTGTATCAGTACCCCCTGTATATAGCCTCCACATTGACTCTGTACCGGTACCCCCTGTATATAGCCTCATTACTAACCGGTACCCCCTGTATATAGCCTCATTACTAACCGGTACCCCCTGTATATAGCCTCATTACTAACCGGTACCCCCTGTATATAGCCTCCACATTGACTATGTAACGGTACCCCCTGTATATAGCCTCATTACTAACTGGTACCCCCTGTATATAGCCTCCACATTGACTCTGTACCGGTACCCCCTGTATGTAGCCTCATTACTAACCGGTACCCCCTGTATATAGCCTCCACATTGGCTATGTACCGGTACCCCCTGTATATAGCCTCATTACTAACCGGTACCCCCTGTATATAGCCTCATTACTAACCGGTACCCCTGTATATAGCCTCATTACTAACCGGTACCCCCTGTATATATCCTCATTACTAACCGGTACCCCCTGTACATAGCCTCATTACTAACCGGTACCCCCTGTATATAGCCTCATTACTAACCGGTACCCCCTGTATATAGCCCCATTACTAACCGGTACCCCCTGTATATAGCCTCATTACTAACCGGTACCCCCTGTATATAGCCTCATTACTAACCGGTACCCCCTGTATATAGCCTCATTACTAACCGGTACCCCCTGTATATAGCCTCATTACTAACCGGTACCCCCTGTATATAGCCTCATTACTAACCGGTACCCCCTGTATATAGCCTCATTACTAACCGGTACCCCCTGTATATAGCCTCATTACTAACCGGTACCCCCTGTATATAGCCTCATTACTAACCGTACCCCCTGTATATAGCCTGCACATTGACTCTGTACCGTAATACCCTGTATATAGCCTCCACATTGACTCTGTACCGTAATACCCTGTATATAGCCTCCACATTGACTCTGTACCGTAACACCCTGTATATAACCTCCACTATGACTCTGTACCGTAACACCCTGTATATAGCCTCCACATTGACTCTGTACCGGTACACCCTGTATATAGCCTCCACATTGACTCTGTACCGGTACACCCTGTATATAGTTGCCACATCGACTCTGTACCGTAACACCCTGTATATAGCCTCCACATTGACTCTGTACCGTAATACCCTGTATATAGCCTCCACATTGACTCTGTACCGTAACACCCTGTATATAGTCGCCACATCGACTCTGTACCGTAACACCCTGTATATAGCCTCCACATTGACTCTGTACCGTAACACCCTGTATATAGCCTCCACATTGACTCTGTACCGTAATACCCTGTATATAGTCTCCACATTGACTCTGTACCGTAACACCCTGTATATAGCCTCCACATTGACTCTGTATCAGTACCCCCTGTATATAGTCTCCACATTGACTCTGTATCAGTACCCCCTGTATATAATCTCCACATTGACTCTGTATCGGTACCCCCTGTATATAGTCTCCACATTGACTCTGTATCAGTACCCCCTGTATATAGCCTCCACATTGACTCTGTATCAGTACCCCCTGTATATAGCCTCCACATTGACTCTGTATCAGTACCCCCTGTATATAGCCTCCACATTGACTCTGTATCAGTACCCCCTGTATATAGCCTCCACATTGACTCTGTATCAGTACCCCCTGTATATAGCCTCCACATTGACTCTGTATCAGTACCCCCTGTATATAGCCTCCACATTGACTCTGTATCAGTACCCCCTGTATATAGTCTCCACATTGACTCTGTATCAGTACCCCCTGTATATAGCCTCCACATTGACTCTGTATCAGTACCCCCTGTATATAGCCTCCACATTGACTCTGTATAAGTACCCCCTGTATATAGCCTCCACATTGACTCTGTATCAGTACCCCCTGTATATAGCCTCCACATTGACTCTGTATCAGTACCCCCTGTATATAGCCTCCACATTGACTCTGTATCAGTACCCCCTGTATATAGCCTCCACATTGACTCTGTATCAGTACCCCCTGTATATAGCCTCCACATTGACTCTGTATCAGTACCCCCTGTATATAGCCTCCACATTGACTCTGTATCAGTACCCCCTGTATATAGCCTCCACATTGACTCTGTATCAGTACCCCCTGTATATAGCCTCCACATTGACTCTGTATCAGTACCCCCTGTATATAGCCTCCACATTGACTCTGTATCAGTACCCCCTGTATATAGCCTCCACATTGACTCTGTATCAGTACCCCCTGTATATAGCCTCCACATTGACTCTGTATCAGTACCCCCTGTATATATCCTCCACATTGACTCTGTATCAGTACCCCCTGTATATAGCCTCCACATTGACTCTGTATCAGTACCCCCTGTATATAGCCTCCACATTGACTCTGTACTGGTACCCCCTGTATATAGCCTCCACATTGACTCTGTATCAGTACCCCCTGTATATAGCCTCCACATTGACTCTGTACTGGTACCCCCTGTATATAGCCTCCACATTGACTCTGTATCAGTACCCCCTGTATATAGCCTCCACATTGACTCTGTACCGTAACACCCTGTATATAGCCTCCACATTGACTCTGTACCGTAACACCCTGTATATAGCCTCCACATTGACTCTGTACCGTAATACCCTGTATATAGTCTCCACATTGACTCTGTACCGTAACACCCTGTATATAGCCTCCACATTGACTCTGTATCAGTACCCCCTGTATATAGTCTCCACATTGACTCTGTATCAGTACCCCCTGTATATAATCTCCACATTGACTCTGTATCGGTACCCCCTGTATATAGTCTCCACATTGACTCTGTATCAGTACCCCCTGTATATAGTCTCCACATTGACTCTGTATCAGTACCCCCTGTATATAGCCTCCACATTGACTCTGTACCGGTACCCCCTGTATATAGCCTCATTACTAACCGGTACCCCCTGTATATAGCCTCATTACTAACCGGTACCCCCTGTATATAGCCTCATTACTAACCGGTACCCCCTGTATATAGCCTCCACATTGACTATGTAACGGTACCCCCTGTATATAGCCTCATTACTAACCGGTACCCCCTGTATATAGCCTCCACATTGACTCTGTACCGGTACCCCCTGTATGTAGCCTCATTACTAACCGGTACCCCCTGTATATAGCCTCCACATTGGCTATGTACCGGTACCCCCTGTATATAGCCTCATTACTAACCGGTACCCCCTGTATATAGCCTCATTACTAACCGGTACCCCCTGTATATAGCCTCATTACTAACCGGTACCCCCTGTATATATCCTCATTACTAACCGGTACCCCCTGTACATAGCCTCATTACTAACCGGTACCCCCTGTATATAGCCTCATTACTAACCGGTACCCCCTGTATATAGCCCCATTACTAACCGGTACCCCCTGTTATATTAGCCTCATTACTAACCGGTACCCCCTGTATATAGCCTCATTACTAACCGGTACCCCCTGTATATAGCCTCATTACTAACCGGTACCCCCTGTATATAGCCTCATTACTAACCGGTACCCCCTGTATATAGCCTCATTACTAACCGGTACCCCCTGTATATAGCCTCATTACTAACCGGTACCCCCTGTATATAGCCTCATTACTAACCGGTACCCCCTGTATATAGCCTCATTACTAACCGTACCCCCTGTATATAGCCTGCACATTGACTCTGTACCGTAATACCCTGTATATAGCCTCCACATTGACTCTGTACCGTAATACCCTGTATATAGCCTCCACATTGACTCTGTACCGTAACACCCTGTATATAACCTCCACTATGACTCTGTACCGTAACACCCTGTATATAGCCTCCACATTGACTCTGTACCGGTACACCCTGTATATAGCCTCCACATTGACTCTGTACCGGTACACCCTGTATATAGTTGCCCCATCGACTCTGTACCGTAACACCCTGTATATAGCCTCCACATTGACTCTGTACCGTAATACCCTGTATATAGCCTCCACATTGACTCTGTACCGTAACACCCTGTATATAGTCGCCACATCGACTCTGTACCGTAACACCCTGTATATAGCCTCCACATTGACTCTGTACCGTAACACCCTGTATATAGCCTCCACATTGACTCTGTACCGTAATACCCTGTATATAGTCTCCACATTGACTCTGTACCGTAACACCCTGTATATAGCCTCCACATTGACTCTGTATCAGTACCCCCTGTATATAGTCTCCACATTGACTCTGTATCAGTACCCCCTGTATATAATCTCCACATTGACTCTGTATCGGTACCCCCTGTATATAGTCTCCACATTGACTCTGTATCAGTACCCCCTGTATATAGCCTCCACATTGACTCTGTATCAGTACCCCCCTGTATATAGCCTCCACATTGACTCTGTATCAGTACCCCCTGTATATAGCCTCCACATTGACTCTGTATCAGTACCCCCTGTATATAGCCTCCACATTGACTCTGTATCAGTACCCCCTGTATATAGCCTCCACATTGACTCTGTATCAGTACCCCCTGTATATAGCCTCCACATTGACTCTGTATCAGTACCCCCTGTATATAGTCTCCACATTGACTCTGTATCAGTACCCCCTGTATATAGCCTCCACATTGACTCTGTATCAGTACCCCCTGTATATAGCCTCCACATTGACTCTGTATAAGTACCCCCTGTATATAGCCTCCACATTGACTCTGTATCAGTACCCCCTGTATATAGCCTCCACATTGACTCTGTATCAGTACCCCCTGTATATAGCCTCCACATTGACTCTGTATCAGTACCCCCTGTATATAGCCTCCACATTGACTCTGTATCAGTACCCCCTGTATATAGCCTCCACATTGACTCTGTATCAGTACCCCCTGTATATAGCCTCCACATTGACTCTGTATCAGTACCCCCTGTATATAGCCTCCACATTGACTCTGTATCAGTACCCCCTGTATATAGCCTCCACATTGACTCTGTATCAGTACCCCCCCTGTATATAGCCTCCACATTGACTCTGTATCAGTACCCCCTGTATATAGCCTCCACATTGGACTCTGTATCAGTACCCCCTGTATATAGCCTCCACATTGACTCTGTATCAGTACCCCCTGTATATATCCTCCACATTGACTCTGTATCAGTACCCCCTGTATATAGCCTCCACATTGACTCTGTATCAGTACCCCCTGTATATAGCCTCCACATTGACTCTGTACTGGTACCCCCTGTATATAGCCTCCACATTGACTCTGTATCAGTACCCCCTGTATATAGCCTCCACATTGACTCTGTACTGGTACCCCCTGTATATAGCCTCCACATTGACTCTGTATCAGTACCCCCTGTATATAGCCCTCCACATTGACTCTGTATCAGTACCCCCTGTATATAGCCTCCACATTGACTCGTATCAGTACCCCCTGTATATAGCCTCCACATTGACTCTGTATCAGTACCCCCTGTATATAGCCTCCACATTGACTCTGTATCAGTACCCCCTGTATATAGCCTCCAATTGACTCTGTATCAGTACCTCCTGTATATAGCCTCCACATTGACTCTGTATCAGTACCCCCTGTATATAGCCTCCACATTGACTCCTGTACTGGTACCCCCTGTATATAGCCTCCACATTGACTCTGTATCAGTACCCCCTTTATATAGCCTCCACATGGACTCTGACAGACCCCCTGTATAGCCCTCCACATTGACTCTTATCAGTACCCCTGTATATAGCCTCCACATTGACTCTGTATCAGTACCCTCCTGTATATAGCCTCCACATTGACTCTGTATCAGTACCCCCTGTATATAGCCTCCACATTGACTCTGTACTGGTACCCCCTGTATATAGCCTCCACATTGACTCTGTACTGGTACCCCCTGTATATAGCCTCCACATTGACTCTGTATCAGTACCCCCTGTATATAGCCTCCACATTGACTCTGTATCAGTACCCCCTGTATATAGCCTCCACATTGACTCTGTATACAGTACCCCCTGTATATATGCCTCCACATTGACTCTGTATCAGTACCCCCTGTATATAGCCTCCAGATTGACTCTGTATCAGTACCCCCTGTATATAGCCTCCACATTGACTCTGTATCAGTACCCCCTGTATATAGCCTCCACATTGACTCTGTATCAGTACCCCCTGTATATAGCCTCCACATTGACTCTGTATCAGTGCCCCCTGTATATAGTCCTCCACCATTGACTCTGTATCAGTATCCCCCTGTATATAGCCCTCCACATTGACTCTGTATCAGTGCCCCCCTGTATATAGCCTCCACATTGACTCTGTATCAGTACCCCCTGTATATAGCCTCCACATTGACTCTGTATCAGTACCCCCTGTATATAGCCTCCAACATTGACTCTGTATCAGTACCCCTGTATATAGCCTCCACATTGATCTGTATCAGTACCCCCTGTATATAGCCTCCACAGTGACTCTGTATCAGTACCCCCTGTATATAGCCTCCACATTGACTCTGTATCACAGTACCACCCCCTGTATATAGCCCTCCACATTGACTCTGTATCAGTACCCCTGTATAGCCTCCACATTGACTCTGTACTGGTACCCCCTGTATATAGCCTCCACATTGACTCTGTACTGGTACCCCCTGTATATAGCCTCCACATTGACTCTGTATCAGTACCCCCTGTATATAGCCTCCACATTGACTCTGTATCAGTACCCCCTGTATATAGCCTCCACATTGACTCTGTATCAGTACCCCCTGTATATAGCCTCCACATTGACTCTGTATCAGTACCCCCTGTATATAGCCTCCACATTGACTCTGTATCAGTACCCCCTGTATATAGCCTCCACATTGACTCTGTATCAGTACCCCCTGTATATAGCCTCCACATTGACTCTGTATCAGTACCCCCTGTATATAGCCTCCACATTGACTCTGTATCAGTACCCCCTGTATATAGCCTCCACATTGACTCTGTATCAGTACCCCCTGTATATAGCCTCCACATTGACTCTGTATCAGTACCCCCTGTATATAGCCTCCACATTGACTCTGTATCAGTACCCCCTGTATATAGCCTCCACATTGACTCTGTATCAGTACCCCCTGTATATAGCCTCCACATTGACTCTGTATCAGTACCCCCTGTATATAGCCTCCACATTGACTCTGTATCAGTACCCCCTGTATATAGCCTCCACATTGACTCTGTATCAGTACCCCCTGTATATAGCCTCCACATTGACTCTGTATCAGTACCCCCTGTATATAGCCTCCACATTGACTCTGTATCAGTACCCCCTGTATATAGCCTCCACATTGACTCTGTATCAGTACCCCCTGTATATAGCCTCCACATTGACTCTGTATCAGTACCCCCTGTATATAGCCTCCACATTGACTCTGTATCAGTACCCCCTGTATATAGCCTCCACATTGACTCTGTATCAGTACCCCCTGTATATAGCCTCCACATTGACTCTGTATCAGTACCCCCTGTATATAGCCTCCACATTGACTCTGTATCAGTACCCCCTGTATATAGCCTCCACATTGACTCTGTATCAGTACCCCTGTATATAGCCTCCACATTGACTCTGTATCAGTACCCCCTGTATATAGCCTCCACATTGACTCTGTATCAGTACCCCCTGTATATAGCCTCCACATTGACTCTGTATCAGTACCCCCTGTATATAGCCTCCACATTGACTCTGTATCAGTACCCCCTGTATATAGCCTCCACATTGACTCTGTATCAGTACCCCCTGTATATAGCCTCCACATTGACTCTGTATCAGTACCCCCTGTATATAGCCTCCACATTGACTCTGTATCAGTACCCCCTGTATATAGCCTCCACATTGACTCTGTATCAGTACCCCCTGTATATAGCCTCCACATTGACTCTGTATCAGTACCCCCTGTATATAGCCTCCACATTGACTCTGTATCAGTACCCCCTGTATATAGCCTCCACATTGACTCTGTATCAGTACCCCCTGTATATAGCCTCCACATTGACTCTGTATCAGTACCCCCTGTATATAGCCTCCACATTGACTCTGTATCAGTACCCCCTGTATATAGCCTCCACATTGACTCTGTATCAGTACCCCCTGTATATAGCCTCCACATTGACTCTGTATCAGTACCCCCTGTATATAGCCTCCACATTGACTCTGTATCAGTACCCCCTGTATATAGCCTCCACATTGACTCTGTATCAGTACCCCCTGTATATAGCCTCCACATTGACTCTGTATCAGTACCCCCTGTATATAGCCTCCACATTGACTCTGTACCGTACCCCTGTATATAGCCTCCACATTGACTCTGTATCAGTACCCCCTGTATATAGCCTCCACATTGACTCTGTATCAGTACCCCCTGTATATAGCCTCCACATTGACTCTGTATCAGTACCCCCTGTATATAGCCTCCACATTGACTCTGTATCAGTACCCCCTGTATATAGCCTCCACATTGACTCTGTATCAGTACCCCCTGTATATAGCCTCCACATTGACTCTGTATCAGTACCCCCTGTATATAGCCTCCACATTGACTCTGTATCAGTACCCCCTGTATATAGCCTCCACATTGACTCTGTACCAGTACCCCTGTATATAGCCTCCACATTGACTCTGTATCAGTACCCCCTGTATATAGCCTCCACATTGACTCTGTATCAGTACCCCCTGTATATAGCCTCCACATTGACTCTGTATCAGTACCCCCTGTATATAGCCTCCACATTGACTCTGTATCAGTACCCCCTGTATATAGCCTCCACATTGACTCTGTATCAGTACCCCCTGTATATAGCCTCCACATTGACTCTGTATCAGTACCCCCTGTATATAGCCTCCACATTGACTCTGTATCAGTACCCCCTGTATATAGCCTCCACATTGACTCTGTATCAGTACCCCCTGTATATAGCCTCCACATTGACTCTGTACCGGTACCCCCTGTATAATAGCCTCCACATTGACTCTGTACCGGTACCCCCTGTATATAGCCTCCACATTGACTCTGTATCAGTACCCCCTGTATATAGCCTCCACATTGACTCTGTATCAGTACCCCCTGTATATAGCCTCCACATTGACTCTGTATCAGTACCCCCTGTATATAGCCTCCACATTGACTCTGTATCAGTACCCCCTGTATATAGCCTCCACATTGACTCTGTATCAGTACCCCCTGTATATAGCCTCCACATTGACTCTGTATCAGTACCCCCTGTATATAGCCTCCACATTGACTCTGTATCAGTACCCCCTGTATATAGCCTCCACATTGACTCTGTACCAGTACCCCCTGTATATAGCCTCCACATTGACTCTGTATCAGTACCCCCTGTATATAGCCTCCACATTGACTCTGTATCAGTACCCCCTGTATATAGCCTCCACATTGACTCTGTATCAGTACCCCCTGTATATAGCCTCCACATTGACTCTGTATCAGTACCCCCTGTATATAGCCTCCACATTGACTCTGTACCGGTACCCCCTGTATATAGCCTCCACATTGACTCTGTACCAGTACCCCCTGTATATAGCCTCCACATTGACTCTGTATCAGTACCCCCTGTATATAGCCTCCACATTGACTCTGTATCAGTACCCCCTGTATATAGCCTCCACATTGACTCTGTATCAGTACCCCCTGTATATAGCCTCCACATTGACTCTGTATCAGTACCCCCTGTATATAGCCTCCACATTGACTCTGTATCAGTACCCCCTGTATATAGCCTCCACATTGACTCTGTATCAGTACCCCCTGTATATAGCCTCCACATTGACTCTGTATCAGTACCCCCTGTATATAGCCTCCACATTGACTCTGTATCAGTACCCCCTGTATATAGCCTCCACATTGACTCTGTATCAGTACCCCCTGTATATAGCCTCCACATTGACTCTGTATCAGTACCCCCTGTATATAGCCTCCACATTGACTCTGTATCAGTACCCCCTGTATATAGCCTCCACATTGACTCTGTATCAGTACCCCCTGTATATAGCCTCCACATTGACTCTGTATCAGTACCCCCTGTATATAGCCTCCACATTGACTCTGTATCAGTACCCCCTGTATATAGCCTCCACATTGACTCTGTATCAGTACCCCTGTATATAGCCTCCACATTGACTCTGTATCAGTACCCCCCTGTATATAGCCTCCACATTGACTCTGTACCGTACCCCCTGTATATAGCCTCCACATTGACTCTGTATCAGTACCCCCGATATAGCCTCCACATTGACTCTGTATCAGTACCCCCTGTATATAGCCTCCACATTGACTCTGTATCAGTACCCCCCTGTATATAGCCTCCACATTGACTCTGTATCAGTACCCCCTGTATATAGCCTCCACATTGACTCTGTATCAGTACCCCCCGTATATAGCCTCCACATTGACTCTGTATCAGTACCCTGTATATAGCCTCCACATTGACTCTGTATCAGTACCCCCTGTATACAGCCTCCACATTGACTCTGTATCCGGTACCCCCTGTATATAGCCTCCACATTGACTCTGTATCAGTACCCCCTGTATATAGCCTCCACATTGACTCGTACTGTACCCCCTGTATATAGCCTCCACATTGACCTTATCAGTACTCCCTGTATATACCTCCACATTGACTCTGTATCAGTACCCCCTGTATATAGCCTCCACATTGACTCTGTATCAGTACCCCCTGTATATAGCCTCCACATTGACTCTGTATCAGTACCCCCTGTATATAGCCTCCACATTGACTCTGTATCAGTACCCCCTGTATATAGTCTCCACATTGACTGTATCAGTACCCCCTGTATATAGCCTCCACATTGACTCTGTATCAGTACCCCCTGTATATAGCCTCCACATTGACTCTGTATCAGTACCCCCTGTATATAGCCTCCACATTGACTCTGTATCAGTACCCCCTGTATATAGCCTCCACATTGACTCTGTATCAGTACCCCCTGTATATAGCCTCCACATTGACTCTGTATCAGTACCCCCTGTATATAGCCTCCACATTGACTCTGTATCAGTACCCCCTGTATATAGCCTCCACATTGACTCTGTATCAGTACCCCCTGTATATAGCCTCCACATTGACTCTGTATCAGTACCCCCTGTATATAGCCTCCACATTGACTCTGTATCAGTACCCCCTGTATATAGCCTCCACATTGACTCTGTATCAGTACCCCCTGTATATAGCCTCCACATTGACTCTGTATCAGTACCCCCTGTATATAGCCTCCACATTGACTCTGTATCAGTACCCCCTGTATATAGCCTCCACATTGACTCTGTATCAGTACCCCCTGTATATAGCCTCCACATTGACTCTGTATCAGTACCCCCTGTATATAGCCTCCACATTGACTCTGTATCAGTACCCCCTGTATATAGCCTCCACATTGACTCTGTATCAGTACCCCCTGTATATAGCCTCCACATTGACTCTGTATCAGTACCCCCTGTATATAGCCTCCACATTGACTCTGTATCAGTACCCCCTGTATATAGCCTCCACATTGACTCTGTATCAGTACCCCCTGTATATAGCCTCCACATTGACTCTGTATCAGTACCCCCTGTATATAGCCTCCACATTGACTCTGTATCAGTACCCCCTGTATATAGCCTCCACATTGACTCTGTATCAGTACCCCCTGTATATAGCCTCCACATTGACTCTGTATCAGTACCCCCTGTATATAGCCTCCACATTGACTCTGTACCGTAACACCCTGTATATAGCCTCCACATTGACTCTGTACTGGTACCCCCTGTATATAGCCTCCACATTGACTCTGTTATCCGTAACCCCCTGTATATAGCCTCCACATTGACTCTGTATCAGTACCCCCTGTATATAGCCTCCACATTGACTCTGTATCAGTACCCCCTGTATATAGCCTCCACATTGACTCTGTATCAGTACCCCCTGTATATAGCCTCCACATTGACTCTGTATCAGTACCCCCTGTATATAGCCTCCACATTGACTCTGTATCAGTACCCCCTTATATAGCCTCCACATTGACTCTGTATCAGTACCCCCTGTATATAGCCTCCACATTGACTCTGTATCAGTACCCCCCTGTATATAGCCCCACATTGACTCTGTATCAGTACCCCCTGTATATAGCCTCCACATTGACTCTGTATCAGTACCCCCTGTATATAGCCTC
This sequence comes from Oncorhynchus kisutch, assembly GCF_002021735.2. Lineage (NCBI taxonomy): Eukaryota > Metazoa > Chordata > Actinopteri > Salmoniformes > Salmonidae > Oncorhynchus > Oncorhynchus kisutch. The sequence goes on from NC_034195.2 coordinate 51,107,697, forward strand.
CACATTGACTCTGTATCAGTACCCACCCTGTATATAGCCTCCACATGACTCTGTATCAGTACCCCCTGTATATAGCCTCCACATTGACTCTGTATTCAGTACCCCCTGTATATAGCCTCCACATGACTCTGTATCAGTACCCCCCTGTATATAGCCTCCACATTGACTCTGTATCAGTACCTCCTGTATATAGCCTCCACATTGACTCTGTATCAGTACCCCCCTGTATATAGCCTCCACATTGACTGGTACCAGTACCCCCTGTTATATAGCTCCACATTGACTCTGTATCAGTACCCCCTGTATTATAGCCTCCACATTGACTCTGTATCAGTACCCCCTGTATATAGCCCCTCCACATTGACTCTGTATCAGTACCCCCTGTATATAGCCTCCACATTGTGACTCGGTATCAGTACACCCCCTGTATATAGCCTCCACATTGACTCTGTACCAGTACCCCCTGTATATAGCCTCCACATTGGACTCTGTATCAGTACCCCCTGTATATAGCCTCGCACATTGACTCTGTATCAGTACCCCCTGTATATAGCCTCCACATTGACTCTGTATCAGTACCCCCTGTATATATAGCCTCCACATTGACTCTGTATCAGTACCCCCTGTATATAGGCTCCACATTGACTCTGTATCAGTACCCCCTGTATTATAGCCTCCACATTGACTCTGTATCAGTACCCCCTGTATATAGTCCTCCACATTGACTCTGTATCAGTACCCCCTGTATATAGCCTCCACATTGACTCTGTATCAGTACCCCCTGTATATAGCCTCCACATTGACTCTGTATCAGTACCCCCTGTATATAGCCTCCACATGACTCTGTATCAGTACCCCCTGTATATAGCCTCCACATTGACTCTGTATCAGTACCCCTGTATATAGCCTCCACATTGACTCTGTATCAGTACCCCCTGTATATAGCCTCCACATTGACTCTGTATCAGTACCCCCCTGTATATAGCCTCCACATTGACTCTGTATCAGTACCCCTGTATATAGCTCCACATTGACTCTGTATCAGTACCCCCTGTATATAGCCTCCACATTGACTCTGTATCAGTACCCCTTGTATATAGCCTCCACATTGACTCTGTATCAGTACCCCTGTATATAGCCTCCACATTGACTCTGTATCAGTACCCCCTGTATATATGCCTCCACATTGACTCTGTATCAGTACCCCCTGTATATAGCTCCACAATTGACTCTGTATCAGTACCCCCCTGTATATAGCCTCCACATTGACTCTGTATCAGTACCCCTGTATATAGGCCTCCACATTGACTCTGTATCAGTACCCCCTGTATATAGCCTCCACAATGACTCTGTATCAGTACCCCCTTGTATATAGTCTCCACATTGACTCTGTATCAGTACCCCTGTATATAGCTCCACATTGACTCTGTATCAGTCCCCCTGTTATATAGCCTCCACATTGACTCTGTATCAGTACCCCCTGTATATAGCCTCCACATTGACCTCTGTATCAGTACCCCCTGTATATTAGCCTCCACATTGACTCTGTATCAGTACCCCCTGTATATAGCCTCCACATTGACTCTGTATCAGTACCCCCTGTATATAGCCTCCACATTGACTCTGTATCAGTACCCCCTGTATATAGCCTCCACATTGACTCTGTATCAGTACCCCCTGTATATAGCCTCCACATTGACTCTGTATCAGTACCCCCTGTATATAGCCTCCACATTGACTCTGTATCAGTACCCCCTGTATATAGCCTCCACATTGACTCTGTATCAGTACCCCCTGTATATAGCCTCCACATTGACTCTGTATCAGTACCCCCTGTATATAGCCTCCACATTGACTCTGTATCAGTACCCCCTGTATATAGCCTCCACATTGACTCTGTATCAGTACCCCCTGTATATAGCCTCCACATTGACTCTGTATCAGTACCCCCTGTATATAGCCTCCACATTGACTCTGTATCAGTACCCCCTGTATATAGCCTCCACATTGACTCTGTATCAGTACCCCCTGTATATATCCTCCACATGACTCTGTATCAGTACCCCCTGTATATAGCCTCCACATTGACTCTGTATCAGTACCCCCTGTATATAGCCTCCACATTGACTCTGTACCAGTTACCCCCTGTATATAGCCTCCACATTGACTCTGTATCAGTACCCCCTGTATATAGTCTCCACATTGACTCTGTATCAGTACCCCCTGTATATAGCCTCCACATTGACTCTGTATCAGTACCCCCTGTATATAGCCTCCACATTGACTCTGTATCAGTACCCCCTGTATATAGCCTCCCACATTGACTCTGTATCATACCCCCTGTATATAGCCTCCACATTGACTCTGTATCAGTACCCCCTGTATATAGCCTCCACATTGACTCTGTATCAGTACCCCCTGTATATAGCCTCCACATTGACTCTGTATTAGTACCCCCTGTATATAGCCTCCACATTGACTCTGTACCAGTACCCCCTGTATATAGCCTCCACATTGACTCTGTATCAGTACCCCCTGTATATAGCCTCCACATTGACTCTGTATCAGTACCCCTGTATATAGCCTCCACATTGACTCTGTACCAGTACCCCCTGTATATAGCCTCCACATTGACTCTGTATCAGTACCCCCTGTATATAGCCTCCACATTGACTCTGTATCAGTACCCCCTGTATATAGCCTCCACATTGACTCTGTATCAGTACCCCCTGTATATAGCCTCCACATTGACTCTGTATCAGTACCCCCTGTATATAGCCTCCACATTGACTCTGTATCAGTACCCCCTGTATATAGCCTCAACCATTGACTCTGTATCAGGTACCCCCTGTATATAGCCTCCACATTGACTCTGTACCAGGTACCAACGACCCCTGGTATATAGCCTCCACATTGACTCTGTACCGGTACCCCCTGTTATATAGCCTCCACATGACTTCTGTATCAGTACCCCCTTATATAGCCTCCACATTGACTCTGTATCAGTACCCCTGTATATAGCCTCCACATTGACTCTGTATCAGTACCCCCCTGTATATAGCCTCCACATTGACTCTGTATCAGTACCCCCTGTATATAGCCTCACACATTGACTCTGTATCAGTACCCCCTGTATATAGCCTCCACATTGACTCTGTATCAGTACCCCCTGTATATAGCCTCCACATTGACTCTGTAACTGGTACCCCCTGTATATAGCCTCCACATTGACTCTGTATCAGTACCCCTGTATATAGCCTCCACATTGACTCTGTATCAGTACCCCCCTGTATATAGGCCTCCACATTGACTCTGTATCAGTACCCCCCTGTATATAGCCTCCACATTGACTCTGTATCAGTACCCCCTGTATATAGCCTCCACATTGACTCGTGTACCGTAATACCCTGTATATAGCTCCACATTGACTCTGTATCAGTACCCCCTGTATATAGCCTCCACATTGACTCTGTATCAGTACCCCCTGTATATAGCCTCCACATTGACTCTGTATCAGTACCCCCTTGTATATAGCCTCCACATTGACTCTGTATCAGTACCCCCTGTATATAGCCTCCACATTGACTCTGTATCAGTTACCCCCTGTATATAGCCTCCACATTGACTCTGTATCAGTACCCCCTGTATATAGCCTCCACATTGACTCTGTATCAGTACCCCCTGTATATAGCCTCCACATTGACTCTGTACCGTACCCCCCTGTATATAGCCTCCACATTGACTCTGTACCGCGTACCCCCTGTATATAGCCTCCACATTGACTCTGTATCAGTACCCCCTGTATATAGCCTCCACATTGACTCTGTATCAGTACCCCCTGTATATAGCCTCCACATTGACTCTGTACCGGTACCCCCTGTATATAGCCTCCACATTGACTCTGTATCAGTACCCCCTGTATATAGCCTTCACATTGACTCTGTATCAGTACCCCCTGTATATAGCCTTCACATTGACTCATGTATCAGTACCCCCTGTATATAGCCTTCACATTGACTCTGTATCAGTACCCCCTGTATTATAGGCCTTCACATTGACTCTGTATCAGTACCCCCTGTATATAGCCTTCACATTGACTCTGTATCAGTACCCCCTGTATATAGCCTTCACATTGACTCTGTATCAGTACCCCCTGTATATAGCCTTCACATTGACTCTGTATCAGTACCCCCTGTATATAGCCTTCACATTGACTCTGTATCAGTACCCCCTGTATATAGCCCTTCACATTGACTCTGTATCAGTACCCCCTGTATATAGCCTCCACATTGACTCTGTATCAGTACCCCCTGTATATAGCCTCCACATTGACTCTGTACCGGTACCCCCTGTATATAGCCTCCACATTGACTCTGTACCGGTACCCCTGTATATAGCCTCCACATTGACTCTGTATCAGTACCCCCTGTATATAGCCTCCACATTGACTCTGTATCAGTACCCCCTGTATATAGCCTCCACATTGACTCTGTATCAGTACCCCCTGTATATAGCCTCCACATTGACTCTGTATCAGTACCCCCTGTATATAGCCTCCACATTGACTCTGTATCAGTACCCCTGTATATAGCCTCCACATTGACTCTGTATCAGTACCCCCTGTATATAGCCTCCACATTGACTCTGTATCAGTACCCCCTGTATATAGCCTCCACATTGACTCTGTATCAGTACCCCCTGTATTATAGCCTCCACATTGACTCTGTACCAGTACCCCCTGTATATAGCCTCCACATTGACTCTGTAATCGTACCCCCTGTATATAGCCTCCACATTGACTCTGTATCAGTACCCCCTGTATATAGCCTCCACATTGACTCTGTATCAGTACCCCTGTATATAGCCCTCCACATTGACTCTGTATCAGTACCCCCTGTATATAGCCTCCACATTGACTCTGTATCAGTACCCCCTTATATAGCCTCCACATTGACTCTGTATCAGTACCCCCTGTATATAGCCTCCACATTGACTCTGTACCGGTACCCCCTGTATATAGCCTCCACATTGACTCTGTATCAGTACCCCCTCATGTATATAGCCTCCACATTGACTCTGTATCAGTACCCCCTGTATATAGCCTCCACATTGACTCTGTACCGGTACCCCTGTATATAGCCTCCACATTGACTCTGTATCAGTACCCCCTGTATATAGCCTCCACATTGACTCTGTATCAGTACCCCCTGTATATGCCTCCACATTGACTCTGTATCAGTACCCCCTGTATATGCCTCCACATTGACTCTGTATCAGTACCCCCTGTATATAGCCTCCACATTGACTCTGTATCAGTACCCCCTGTATATAGCCTCCACATTGACTCTGTACCGGTACCCCCTGTATATAGCCTTCCACATTGACTCTGTTACCGGTACCCCCTGTATATAGCCTCCACATTGACTCTGTATCAGTACCCCCTGTATATAGCCTCCACATTGACTCTGTACCGGTACCCCCCTGTATATAGCCTCCACATTGACTCTGTATCAGTACCCCCTGTATATAGCCTCCACATTGACTCTGTACCAGTACCCCCTGTATATAGCCTCCACATTGACTCTGTATCAGTACCCCCTGTATATAGCCTCCACATTGACTCTGTACCAGTACCCCCTGTATATAGCCTCCACATTGACTCTGTATCAGTACCCCCTGTATATAGCCTCCACATTGACTCTGTATCAGTACCCCCTGTATATAGCCTCCACATTGACTCTGTATCAGTACCCCCTGTATATAGCCTCCACATTGACTCTGTACCAGTACCCCCCTGTATATAGCCTCCACATTGACTCTGTATCAGTACCCCCTGTATATAGCCTCCACATTGACTCTGTATCAGTACTCCCTGTATATAGCCTCCACATTGACTCTGTATCAGTACCCCCTGTATATAGCCTCCACATTGACTCTGTATCAGTACCCCCTGTATATAGCCTCCACATTGACTCTGTATCAGTACCCCCTGTATATAGCCTCCACATTGACTCTGTATCAGTACCCCCTGTATATAGCCTCCACATTGACTCTGTATCAGTACCCCCTGTATATAGCCTCCACATTGACTCTGTATCAGTACCCCCTGTATATAGCCTCCACATTGACTCTGTATCAGTACCCCCTGTATATAGCCTCCACATTGACTCTGTACAGTACCCCCTGTATATAGCCTCCACATTGACTCTGTATCAGTACCCCCTGTATATAGCCTCCACATTGACTCTGTATCAGTACCCCCCTGTATATAGCCTCCACATTGACTCTGTATCAGTACCCCCTGTATATAGCCTCCACATTGACTCTGTATCAGTACCCCTGTATATAGCCTCCACATTGACTCTGTACCAGTACCCCTGTATATAGCCTCCACATTGACTCTGTATCAGTACCCCCTGTATATAGCCTCCACATTGACTCTGTATCAGTACCCCCTGTATATAGCCTCCACATTGACTTAGTGCTGCTGTTTAATTATACATTTATTTATTTTTTCTACTTGTCTATTTTTACTTAATTATTTATGTATTTTTCTTAATGCGTTGTTGTTTAAGGGCTTGTAAGTAAACATTGAACTTTATTCGTCGCATGTGACAAATACCATTTTGATTTGATGCCTTAGACCGCTGCGCCACTCGGGAGCTTTAACAACCCCTTTGAAACAGCTGTTGTTTCCTGGAAGGAGCAAAGCATGCTCCACATTTAAAAAACAATATGCTACTTATCCCTTTTAGCTGCTAAATGTCTTGTACAACAAGCTACATTTGTTTTAAATCCCTTTATACATCCATTTTTGGAATTCTACCCCTGTAAAGAGTGGAGAAGGATAGTCTCATTTCATACAAGCGTGTAGATTAGTGAAAATCCTCTTGGTCTGAGGATGACAGAGAATTAGGCTAGGGGAATATGACCATAATATGATATACCATCTGACTCCGTTATTGCGTGAACGCTGAAGGTCCATAATCCATGGGAGCTAGCCTAGGTACTGTAGCGAAGCATCACCACTCAGAATACTATAAGATAAACGTAGCGTACCACCCTGTATCCCACTGCTGACTTGCTTCTGATGCTAAGCAGGGTTGGTCCTGGTCAGTCCCTGGATGGGAGACCAGATGCTGCTGGAAGTGGTGTTGGAGGACCAGTAGGAGGCAAAAAAAATCACTTCCCCATGGCAGTTATTGGGGACATTGCCCTGTGTAGGGTGCCGTCTTTCAGATGGCATTAAACGGGTGACCTGCCTCTCTGTGGTCACTAAAGGTCACTTATCGTAAGAGGAGGGGTGTTAACCCCGGTGTCCTGGCTACATTCCAAATCTGGGCCTCAAACCATCATGGTCACCTAATAATCCCCATTTTACAATTGGCTCATTCATCCCCTTGTAACTCATCCCCAGTTTGTTGCTGTAAATGAGCATGTGTTCTCAGTCAATTTACCTGGTAAAATAAAATCTAGGTTTACTGTTATGCAATTATTAAGAGGTTAGTATCTTGAAATCAATAGCATTAAATAATTGAATTCAGAGCTGCACAGCTAGAGGCCAGGAGATTGGTTTACAACGACTCCATGATGCCAGCTTTTATTCTTCCCGAGAGCCAAATCCCAGTGTCTCCCATCGTCATCATCACATTACATGGCCCCAAAAACATTTAATACAGAAAAGATACAACTTCACACTCATTCTGTAATCTAATCACCACACCTCAATGCACTGTATGATAAAGAGCCGTGTCCTCCCTCTTCGGACTATCAGCCATCTGATGAACAGAATAACAGTTTCCATGTAACAGTAAATCCATAGACTTAAACAGTACAATAAAAACATTCACAGTTCTCTCTCGTTTTTCTTGAAACAATCCAATACATGACCATTTAATTCACGCAGTAACATTCATTTCTTCGATAAAAGGTTTTCCTCAGTATTCACACCTCCAATGGTGTCCGTGCTCCCAGAGTTCTACGGGAAAGTCCCTCCCCGGAGAAAGCCACAGATAGTGTGTTTGACCCCTGTGGTAGCCTACAGATAGGTCAGCCATCCAAACAATGTCATAAATCGTGATTGAGTCATCACGCTGGGCCTCGGCGCCAGCAAGTCTGCTAGACGCTTCTTCATCCCTGGCCTTCATCATCGTTCATATTTGTTGGCTCTCTATTTGGACTTCAAGCACATTTGTTTCCACGTTTCCTCAATGACCTTTGACCCGGGGAGGAGAGGACAGGACGCACCTTGTCTTCCCTCTCCTACCCTCTCTCTCCCCCATACCTCTCCTCTACCACCCTCTCTCTCCCCCATACCTCCCTTCTACTACCCTCTCTCTCCCCATACCTCCCCTCTACTACCCTCTCTCTCCCCCATACCTCCCCTCTCTCTCCCTTATACCTCTCCTCTCTCTCCTCTCCCCTCCTCTCTCCCCCATACCTCTCCTCTCCTCTCTCCCATACCTCTCCTCCCCTCTCTCTCCCTTATACCTCTCCTCTCTCTCCTCTCCCCTCCTCTCTCTCCCATACCTCTCCTCCCCTCTCTTTCCCCCATACCTCTCCTCTCTTTCCCCCATACCTCTCCTCCCCTCTCTTTCCCCCATACCTCTCCTCCCCTCTCTTTCCCCCATACCTCTCCCATCCTCTCTCCCCCATACCTCTCCTCTCCTCTTTCCCCCATCTCCTTCTGCCTCCTCTGCTTCAGTTAGGGGTCAAAGGTCACGGGGTCTCCTGGTGCTAGAAGTTCAGAGGTCATGTGTTTCTATCTAGCTCAGGCAGGTCATGTGGAAACACACCTTATCAATTAGAACGGAACAGCGTGAGAACCCAAGAATAAGCACCCACCATGTCATGCAACTGTAAGATAATGGGTAGCTTATAGAATAGTCATCAACATCATCACCATTAGCAACATTATATCATCATTATTGGAGTCACTATCAACATTATATCATCATCATTGGTGTCATTATCATCATTGTTGGATACATTAACAATATTGTTGGAGTCATTATCAACATCATATCATCATTATTGGAGCCTCGATCACATTATTAATGTCGTTATTGGAGTCATTATCAACATCATATAATCGTTGTTGGAGTCATTATCAACATCATATCATCACTATTGGAGTCATTATCAACATCATATAATCACTATTGGAGTCGTTCTAAACATTACATAATCATTATTGGAGTCATTATCCACCTTATATAATCATTATTGGTCATTATCCACATAGCATCATCGTTATTGGAGGCACTATTGGAATCATTAGCGACATTATCATCATTATTGGCATCATTATCTACATTATATCATCATCACTATTTGAGTCATTATTGACATTATATAATCATTATTGGAGTTGCTATCAACATATCATCATTAATGGAGACATTATTGAAGTCATTATCAACATTATATCATCATTATAGGAGTCATTACCCACATTATATCATCAGTATTGGAGTCATTATCCACATTATATCATCAGTATTGGAGTCATTACCCACATATCATCAGTATTGGAGTCATTATCCACATTATATCATATTATTGGAGTCATTATCCACATTATAACATATTATTGGAGTCATTACCCACATTACATCACCATTATTGGAGTCATTATTGACATATCATCATATCAACTGATAAACTGATGAAGATTTCATTTCAACCTGAATTCTTTCACAAGCAATTATTATACATTTCCCCCCCAAAAATGTAAGTACGGTATTTCATGGTTTAAAAAACAAGTTAAAAGTCTGCAAAAAATATTTACAAGATGAACAATGTCTACAATAAATTCTGTATATTAGTTTAATTGAATAGAAAGTATGTCTTTATGCAGTTGTGTATAAAAACCAAACCATTAATTTAGTTTTAGTAGTAAAAATCCTCGATACACGTTTTCCTTTTCAATTTTAGCAATTTAATATAACAAACACATTTAAATAACCGAACCATTTAAAAATGGTTAACCCACTTTCACTGCAGACTGATGCAGCTGTGGGTTTAGAACACAAAGAGGAACGACGGTAGAACATCTCTCTATCCAAGGTCCCTTCTCCTCTCCTCCTTTCAAGGAATGACAGATGAAGAGGTAGACATCCTAAGAGCAGGGGTTCCCTTCATTAGTCCTTCATCCACAGAGGAATCCTAACCCTACAGCTACAGAGGAATCCTAACCCCACATCTACAGAGGAATCCTGACCCTAACCCTACAGCTATAGAGGAATCCTAACCCTACAGGTACAGAGGACTCCTAACCCTACAGGTACAGAGGACTCCTAACCCTACAAGTACAGAGGAATCCTAAGCCTACAGGTACAGAGGAATCCTAACTCTACAGCTACAGAGGAATCCTAACCCTACAGGTACAGAGGAATCCTAACCCTACAGCTACAGAGGAATCCTAACCCTACAGCTACAGAGGAATCCTAACCCTACAGCTACAGAGGAATCCTAACCCTACAGCTACAGAGGAATCCTAACCCTACAGCTACAGAGGAATCCTAACCCTACAGGTACAGATGAATCCTAACCCTACAGCTACAGATGAATCCTAACAGACTGGGGAAAAAGAGGGAAAGATGTGACATTGTAAACATGACCTCTCCGGTATGGCAGACTGTAGGGACATTGACAGGATCAGCTCTTAATATGTCATGCTTACCTCCGCTTCAGCCGCTTCTGTGGTAACGGTCTGAGGAGACATAAAACAGAGCATGTGTGAAGACAGGGTGTGCGTGTGTGTGTGTGTGTGTGTGTGTGTGTGTGTGTGTGTGTGTGTGTGTGTGTGTGTGTGTGTGTGTGTGTGTGTGTGTGTGTGTGTGTGTGTGTGTGTGTGTGTATACAGTACCAGTCATATATACAGTATCAGTCAAACGTTTGGACACACAGACTCATTCAAGGGTTTTTCTTTATTTTTTAAAACTATTTTCTACATTGTAGAATAATAGTGAAGAAATCAACACTATGAAATAACACACCTGGAATCATGTAGTAACCAAAATGTGTTAAACAAATCAAAATATATTTAATATTTGAGATTCTTCAATGTAGCCACCATTTGACTTGATGACAGCTTTGGCAACTGTTAGCTTCATTAAATAGTACCCACAAAACACCAGTCTCAACGTCAACAGTGAATCACTCCATTTTGCAACGCTACGCCATACCCTGTGGACGGTGCTTAATCGGAGCCAATTTCCTCCTACAACAGGACAATGACCCAAAGCACAGCTCCAAACTATGCCATAACTAGGGAAGAAGCAGTCAGCTGGTATTCTGTCTATATTGGAGTGACCAGCACAGTCACCAGATCTCAACCCTACTGAGCTGTTGTGGGAGCAGACTGACCGTATGGTACGTAAGAAATGCCCATCAAGCCAATCCAATTTGTGGGAGGTGCTTCAGGAAGCATGGGGTGAAATCTCTTCAGATTACCTCAACAAATTGACACCTAGAACACCAAAGTTCTGCAAGACTGTAGTTGCTTCAAATGGAGGATTATTTGATGAAAGCAAAGGACACGTTTATAATTTAAATAAAAAATCATTACTTATGACCTTGTCAACGTCTTGACTATTTTTCATATTCATTTTGCATCTCAGTTCATGTATGTTTTCATGGAAAACAACAACATTTGACCCCAAACTTCTGATATATACATTTATATTATTTTATACTAATAGAGTTGAAGTCGGAAGTTTACATACACTTAGGTTGGAGTCATTAAAACTCGTTTTTCAACCACTCCACAAATTTCTTGTTAAAAAACTATAGTTTTGGCAAGTTGGTTAGGACATCTACTTTGTGCATGACACAAGTCATTTTTCCAACAATTGTTTACAGACAGATTATTTCACTTATAATTCACTGTGTCAAAATTCCAGTGGGTAAGAAAGAAGTTTACATACACTAAATTGACTGTGCCTTTAAACAGCTTGGAAAACTCCAGAAAATGATGTCATGGCTTTAGAAGCTTCTGATAGGCTAATTGACATAATTTGAGTCAATTGGAGGTGTATCTGTGGATGTATTTCAAGGCCTACCTTCAAACTCAGTGCCTCTTTGCTTAACATCATGGGAAATTCTAAAGAAATCAGCCAAGACCTCAGAAAAAAAAATGGAGACCTCCACAATTCTGGTTCATCCTTGGGAGCAATTTCCAAACGCCTGAAGGTACCACATTCATCTGTACAAACAATAGTATGCAAGTATAAACACCATGGGACCACGCAGCCATCATACCGCTCAGGAAGGAGACGCGTTCTGTCTCCTAGAGATGAACGTACTTTGGTGTGAAAAGTGCAAATCAATCCCAGAACAACAGCAAAGGACCTTGTGAAGATGCTGGAGGAAACGGGTAGAAACGTATCTATATCCACAGTAAAATGAGTCCTATAACCTGAAAGGCCGCTCTGCAAGGAAGAAGCCATTGCTCTAAAACCGCTATAAAAAAGCCAGACTACGGTTTGCAACTGCACACGGGGACAAAGATCATACTTTTAGAGAATTGTCCTCTGGTCTGATGAAACAAAAATAGAACTGTTTGGCCATAATGACCATTGTTATGTTTGGAGGGAAAAGGGAGAGACTTGCAAGCCAAAGAACACCATCCCAACCGTGAAGCACGGGGGTGGCAGCATCATGTTGTGGGGGTGCTTTGCTGCAGGAGAGACTGGTGCACTTCACAAAATAGATGTCATGAGGAAGGAAAAATATGTGGATATATTGAAGCAACATCTCAAGACATCAGTCAGGAAGTTAAAGCTTTGTCGAAAATGGGTCTTCCAAATGGACAATGACCCCAAACATACTTCCAAAGTTGTGGCAAAATGGCTTAATGACAAAGTCAAGGTAACAAAGTCAAGGTATTGGAGTGGCCATCACAAAGACCTAACCTCAATCCTATAGAACATTTGTGGGCAGAACTGAAAAAGCATGTGCGAGCAAGGAGGCCTACAAACCTGACTCAGTTACACCAGCTCTGTCAGGAGGAATGGGCCAAAATTCACCCAACTTATTGTGGGAAGCTTGTAGAAGGCTACCCGAAACGTTTGACCCAAGTTAAACAATTTAAAGGCAATGACCCACTGGGAATGTGATGAAAGAAATTAAAGCTTAAATAAATAATTCTCTCTACTATTATTCTGACTTTTCACATTCTTAAAATAAAGTGGTGATCCTAACTGACCTAAAACAGGGACTTTTTACTAGGATTAAATGTCAGGAATTGTGAAAAAAACAGAGTAAAAATGTATTTGGCAAAGGTGTATGTAAACTTCCGGCTTCAGCTGTAATATATATATATGTGTGTGTGTGTGTGTGTGTGTACAGTTCCTTGAAATCTTGACATCCATTGGCCCGGCTGTAGAGACACCCATTGGCCCGGCTGTAGAGACACCCATTGGCCCGGCTGTAGAGACACCCATTGGCCCGGCTGTAGAGACACCCATTGGCCCGGCTGTAGAGACACCCATTGGCCCGGCTGTAGAGACATCCATTGGCCCGGCTGTAGAGACATCCATTGGCCCGGCTGTAGAGACATCCATTGGCCCGGCTGTAGAGACATCCATTGGCCCGGCTGTAGAGACATCCATTGGCCCGGCTGTAGAGACATCCATTGGCCCGGCTGTAGAGACATCCATTGGCCCGGCTGTAGAGACATCCATTGGCCCGGCTGTAGAGACATCCATTGGCCCGGCTGTAGAGACATCCATTGGCCCGGCTGTAGAGACACCCATTGGCCCGGCTGTAGAGACACCCATTGGCCCGGCTGTAGAGACACCCATTGGCCCGGCTGTAGAGACACCCATTGGCCCGGCTGTAGAGACACCCATTGGCCCGGCTGTAGAGACACCCATTGGCCCGGCTGTAGAGACATCCATTGGCCCGGCTGTAGAGACATCCATTGGCCCGGCTGTAGAGACATCCATTGGCCCGGCTGTAGAGACATCCATTGGCCCGGCTGTAGAGACATCCATTGGCCCGGCTGTAGAGACATCCATTGGCCCGGCTGTAGAGACATCCATTGGCCCGGCTGTAGAGACATCCATTGGCCCGGCTGTAGAGACATCCATTGGCCCGGCTGTAGAGACATCCATTGGCCCGGCTGTAGAGACATCCATTGGCCCGGCTGTAGAGACATCCATTGGCCCGGCTGTAGAGACATCCATTGGCCCGGCTGTAGAGACATCCATTGGCCCGGCTGTAGAGACATCCATTGGCCCGGCTGTAGAGACATCCATTGGCCCGGCTGTAGAGACATCCATTGGCCCGGCTGTAGAGACACCCATTGGCCGGCCGTGGAAACACCCATTGGCCAACATTCTTTTTTTCTGTCGAGCCCCTCCCTGCCTAAACTCATCTAGCCCTGACCAGGCAGCCGGTACAGGAGCTTCCGTTGCTCTTATTATAGACACGTTGTTCCTCTTTCAGTATTCATTTTCAGTCTTTTATACAGTAACCTGATTTCCCCCTTGCCGTGTATATGGGCAGGACAGTGAAGTGAAGGATAGGCCTGCCCTGTACAGTGCTGAGAAGATTGTAATACGGATAGTATGAGGAGGATCAAGCTGCTAACCTGTCACTCTGAGGGGCTATAGTGCCATCAGGTCTTCGCCAAGGTTACTTGGCCATGCAATTTAATGGAGAATATTTTCCCTAGTCCTGATGACAAGAGTCTAACACACCACCTTATACTCCTCTCAGTGGAGGCTGGTGGGAGGAGCTATAGGAGGAAGGGCTCGTTGTAAAGTCTGGAAGGGAATAAACGGAACAGTATCAAACACATGACACATATGGAAACCACATGTTCCATTAATACCATGCCAGTCATTACAATGAGCCCATCCTCAGAAGGTTCCCTTCCACCAGCCTCCTCTGATTCCTCTCCAGCTTTAACATTTTAGTCATAGCCACTAGGGTCAGAGCAGGTTGGGGCAGCGAAGGACACCTGCCTTGTCACATACAGAGAACACACATCTATCTCGCATGAGAAATGGCAGCTTCCTGCCCTGGGTTTCTAGATGGAAGTCAAGGGATGGCGCCACCTGGTGGGGAGAAGGACTGTGCAGAGAGATGGCACAGAGTCGGGACAGGGGCCTTTCTGTGGCCACTCAGAGCAGGGACTGTGGGCTTTCTGTGGCCACTCAGAGCAGGGACCGTGGGCTTTCTATGGCCACTCAGAGCAGGGACCGTGGGCTTTCTGTGGCCACTCAGAGCAGGGACCGTGGGCTTTCTGTGGCCACTCAGAGCAGGGATCGTGGGCTTTCTGTCGCACTCACAGCTTATAGTCGTGGTGGTAAGATACTTTGCTGTGGGTGAGCATGAGTCCAGATTTGATTGTGACAACTCATTGATTAAGAGGGGTCTAGACAAGAGAAGACAGGTCTAGACAAGAGAAGACAGGTCTAGACAAGAGAAGACAGGTCTAGTTAGAGAAGACAGGCCTAGTTAGAGAAGACAGGTCTAGACAAGAGAAGACAGGTCTAGACAAGAGAAGACAGGTCTAGACAAGAGAAGACAGGTCTAGACAAGAGAAGACAGGTCTAGTTAGAGAAGACAGGTCTAGACAAGAGAAGAGAGGTCTAGTTAGAGAAGACGGGCCTAGACAGAGAAGACGGGTGTAGACAGAGAAGACGGGTCTAGACAGAGAAGACGGGCCTAGACAAGAGAAGACAAGTCTAGTTAGAGAAAACAGGTCTAGTTAGAGAAGACAGGTCTAGTTAGAGAAGACAGGTCTAGACAAGAGAAGACAGGTC